>NW_013541458.1:38606-60326 GCF_000499545.2 Eimeria tenella
ACGGCTGCTGCTGCTGCTGCTTCTGCCCTGTCCTCCTGCTCGGAGAGCGCCTGCAGTCGCGCGACGTCTGGGGACAAATACAAGTCCTGCTGCTGCTGCTGCCGCAGCAGGAGGTCTGGCTGCTGCTGCAGCAGCAGGTCCGGTTGCTGCTGCTGCAGCAGCAGGTCTGTCGGCAGCAGAGCCGCTGGGAGTGCTGCTGCTGCGCTGCTGCTGGCTGCGGGCAGAGCTGCCCCGCGCGCCTCTGCTGCTGCTGCAGCGGCTTTGGCTTCCCCGGCGCGCGCGCCCGCGCCCGCCGCTGCTGCTGCTGCAGGGCTTGCCGCTGCTGCTGCTGCTGCGTTGCTGCTGCTGCTGCTGGCGTACAAGTCTGCCAAAGTGCTTCTGGGGGGCCCGGTGCAGCCCTGGAAAGGGTTGTAGTGTTTGGGGAGCAGCAGCAGGGGCGCAGCAGGGCACTGTTGGCTGCTGCGGGCGCAGGCCTCTTCGTGCTGCTGCTGCTGCTGCTGCAGCAGCAGCATCTGCTGGCGCTGCTGCTGCTGCTGCCGCTGCTCGAGCAGCTCGGCGTCGACGCCCGCGCTGGCCTCCGGCTGGCTGTGCGCAGCCGCCTGCTGCTCCTGCCTGCCGCCGCCGCCGCCGCTGCTGCTGCTGCTGCTGCTGCTGCTGCTGCTGCTGCTGCTGCAGGGGGAGGGGAAGGGCGGCGGGAAGGTGTAGGCGAGGGGCACGTCGGGGGGCCCCCGGGGGCCCCTCAAAATGAAGGTGAAGGCCTTGGCGAGGGCCCTGCCATAAAACGCATGCAAAGTGAGGGGCCCCAAGGGTACTGGAAAAGGTGGAAAGTGCAATTTAATTGAAAAGACCCCTTGTGGGGTGACACGGGAGCCTTCGAGCAGCAGCCCGTCTGCTGCCAGCAGGAAGAAGCCCTGCTGCTGCTGCTGCTGCTGCCGCTGCTGCTGCGCGCGCGCCTCCCGCGCCTCCGGCGCCTCCTGCTGCTGCTGCTGCTGCTGCTGCTGCTGCTGCTGCGCGCGGTGCAGGCTGCGGCGGTGCGCCAGCACCAGCTTCTGCAGCAGAAACAGCGGAGGCAGCAAAGACTGCTGGGGGGCCCCCCACAGCTGCAGGGGGGCCCCCGCAAGTCTTTTTCTAGTACCCTTTAGGGCCTTTTCTCTCTTCAAAGAAGAAGCCCGCTGCAGCACGGAGTCCCCAGCTAGCTGCGGCAGCAGCCGCACCAAACGGGGGCCCTTCTTCTCCAGCAGCTCCTCCGTTATCTGGCGAGCCACGCGCCTGCAGCACACACCCGCTGCTGCTGCTGCTGCTGCTGCTGCTGCTGCTGCGGCGGCGCTTTCAAACGGCATTTTTTCACCAGGGATACACTGGGACGCAGTCTTTGTGCAAGGCCATCTTTGTTTATTTATTATTTGTTTGTTTATTTGTTTGCTCGTTTATTTATTTGTTTGTTTGTTTGTCTATTTGTTTGTTTATTTTTTGCTTTATTTCAATGCATTAAACGCTGATTTAGGGTTTAGGGTTTACTTGAACTCGGCGACCTTGGCCCTGAGCTCCTCCTTGACTGCTTCGTTTGCTGCCTGTCTGCTGCTTCTCTCTGCTGCTGCTGCTGCTGCTCCCCGCAGCAGCACGCGGGGCCCCAGCAGCAGCGGCGGCGGCTGCAGCTGCTGCTGCTGGCCGGGCTCGGTGACTATAAACACGGGGATGCTGCAGCACACAGCAGCAGCACTGCAGCAGCAAACGAATTCACCACCAAATCAGCAGCAGCAGCAGCTCATATTCACGCAAGTGCAAACTTAGTAATTATCCTCTTATTAAATTATCCAGGAGAACAAAATCCAGAAAATTTCGTAGCAGCTGCAGCCGCTCTCCCGCATGCACACCTCACCTCCCTGCTGCTGCTGCTGCTGCTGCTGCTGCTGCTGCGTTAACAACCAGAATTTGATCTTTATTTACGAGCAAATATTGGCATGTATATGGAAATTATATTTATAATTATATTTGCATTCACAGTGCATTAATTTGGGACCACGGAGGCGCGAGCGGCGGCGGGAGCTTCCAGCGGAGCGGCTGCGCGGGCGGGGGCGTCGGCGGCGGTTTTTTTGCGGGGAAAAGTTTGAAATAAACGGGAGAAAAGGCGAAATAATGAAATATAAACAAAATAAAAGGAAATAAAAAAGAAACGGAGAGAAATCTCACAGGCGTTTTCCCGTTTTGTTGATTTTGGCGGCTTCGTGCAGCAGCAGCTCGGCGACGTGGATTGCGGTGTATCCGGAGCAGCAGCCGCCCAGGTCCACAAACGCAGACCCTCGGGTTTCGATTTCTTTTAAAGCATCTTCTGCTGCTGCTTTTATTTTTATTTCTTCTAAAATTGCAAAATTAACTCGAGTTTGTTCCATTTTCTTCTGCTCTTCGAAAGAGGCCAGCAGCCGCGGCTGCGCCTCCCGCAGCGCCTCCTTGAACTTCGCCGCCTGCTCCCCCGCCCACTGCCGCAGCCGCTCCACCTGCGCCAAACCCTAAACCCTAAACCCTAAACCCTAAACCCTAAACCCTAGACCCTAAACCCTAGACCCTAGCCCTCGGCCCTGGGCCACGGGCCGTGGGCCCCGGGGGGGCCCGCTGCGGCGGAGCCGCAACCCTGGGGAACGAACCACGAAGAAACAAGCGACGCCACAAACCCTAAACCCTAAACCCTAAACCCTAAACCCTAAACCCTAGAGCGTGGACCCGAGACAAGGGCGCTGGGGACAAGGGGCGCGAGGCGAGGGGAAGGGGAACACAAACCCTAGACCCTAAACCCTAAACCCTAGCTCAAGTGCAAAGCAAAGAGCCCACGACCGCCAGCCGCCTGCAAGCCCCAAACCCTAAACCCTAAACCCTAGCTGAGGAGCCCCAGGGCCACACAACAACTACAAACCCTGAACCCTAAACCCTCGCTGAAGTGCCCACGGGCCACGAACGAACCCCAAACCCTAAACCCTAGCAGAAGAGCCCCAGGGCCCCAAACCGCCTTCAAACCCCAAACCCTAAACCCTAAACCCTAAACCCTAAACCCTAACTTCAAACACTCCAAGCCCCCCACCCCCGCAAAAGCGCCCTCGCGCCTCCCACCCCGCACGCCCCACCGCCCCCCAAACCCCAAGCCCCAAACCCTAAACCCTAAACCATAAACCCTAAACCCTAAACCCTAAACCCTAAACCCTAAACCCTAAACCCTACGTGTTCGCCAGCAATGACGTGGATCTCGGCCTCGACGCGGCGGAGGTCTTCTGTGACTCTCCTCAAGTCCGTCACCAGCGAGGCAGCGCGGTAAGTAGTGTCTACGTAGTCCTGCAGCAGCAAACCCTAAACCCTAAACCCTAAACCCTAAACCCTAAACCCTAAACCCTGGAGCCTGACTGCAGAGCCCAAGGGCAGCCCCTGCGGCTGCGGCTGCCGCGGGGCCCGCGGCCGTCGCGCCGCACCCGCGGCCCCGGCGCCGCCGCCGAGGGTTTAGGGTTTAGGGTTTAGGGTTTAGGGTTTGCCTGGTGGAAAGGCAGCAACTTGAGGGCCATGAGCTCCTCCAGCTGCTCCTTAAACTCCGTAAAGTTTCCCGAAATATAATTCAAAACCCTTTCCTCCAATGTAGAGGTTTTCTCGGAAAGCAGGTCCAGCAGGGGCTGCGAGGGGTGCGGCTGGCCTGCGCCAAACCCTAAACCCTAAACCCTAAACCCTAAACCCTAAACCCTAAACCCCAAAGCCTCTTCCGGGCCCGGGGCCCGCAGCGAGCCCGGAGCAGCTGCTGCGCCGCAGCGCCTAGAGTTTAGGGTTTAGGGTTTGGCGGGAGCCGGGGGCGGGCGCGAAGCGCCCGCGCCAGCGCCTAGGGTTTAGGGTTTAGGGTTTAGGGTTTAGGGTTTAGGGTTTACTGAGGGTTTCGGTGGTGAGGTCCAAGTCCTTCACTGCGGACTTTAGCCAGTTTATGTCTTGACGCAAACCATGGACTTGTTTTGCACTTCTTCCAAGTTGAGCTTTGAGGGCTTCTTTGAAGTCCAGCATGTCTTGGTCGTGCTGCTGCTGCTGCTGCTGCTGCTGCAGCAGCAGCTGCTGCTGCGCCCGCGCTGACGGCGGGTACGCTGCTGCGCCTGCTGCTGCTGCTGCTGCTGCGTCCACGTCCAGCGTCCCCACGCCGCCCGGCTCCTCGAACGAGAGCACTTCTGCTTCCGCCTCGCGTGCTGCTGCTGCTGCTGCTGCTGCTGCTGCTGCTGTGGTTTGGAAGCTCTCCTCCTCTGTCTCCGGCCGCCGCGCCCACAGATCTTCAAACCCTCCTCCCTCCGAACAACTGCTGCTGCTGCTGCTGCTGCTGCTCTCACTGCTGGTGCTGTTCTCGGTGGCCCAAAGCGGCCAGAAGCACTGCAGCAGCAGCAGCAGCAGCACCGGCTGTGATCGCAGCAGCACGGGCGCCATTCTTGCCGCAGATGCAGCCAGCTGCTGCTGCTGCTGTTGCTGCTGCTTGCACTCCTGCTGCTGCTGCTGGGAATGCAGAAAGGGCTGCCCTGCTGCTGGGGCTGCCGCTGCTGCTGCTCCCGCAGCGAGTGCTGCTGCTGCTGCTGCTGCTAACGCTCAGGCGGTGGTGCTGTCTTTGGGGGCGATTTGTCTTGCTGTTGACTAGACAAGTGCTGCTTGTTTGGCAGCAGAAGCTGCTGCAGCTGCTGCAGCAGCAAACAGCACCATCTGCTGCGGCCCGCTGGATCGAGCGAGGTCTTTTCGCTTCCCAGTTTGGCGCTGCAGGGCTGCTGTTAGCTGCTGCTGCTGCAGCAACGGCGCTGCTGCTGCTGCTTTGGCTTGTGTAGCAGATGGGGCGAAAAAGCGGGACTCGACTGCTGCTGCTGCAGCAAAGGCGCTGCTGCTGAAGCAGCTGCAGCAGCTGCAGCAACTCGAGGCAGCAAGGACTGCCAAGGCAGCAGGTGAAGCGCCTCTTAGCTGCTGAAGAAGTCAAAAGGATTTACGTAGCTGCAGAAGCTACTGCTGCTGCTGCTGCTGCAGCAGCGGGAACGACTGCTGCTGCTGCTCCGCAGAGGGCTGGCTGCTGCTCTTGCTGCTGCTGCTCCTACGAAACAGCAGCAAGACGGGACAGAAAGTGTCGCAGCACTGCAGCAGTTCCATTTTGAAAATGGAAGTACTGTTGACTGAGCCTTTAGGATTTAGGGTTTAGGGTTTAGGGTTTGGTTTCTGGCCTTCAACGACTGCAGTCGTTCGCGGGGGCGTGCAGCAGCAGCAGCAGCAGCAGCAGCAGCAGCCTCGGTTCGCGGCGTGGATTTCCTGAATTCGGGTGTATGAAATTTGGGTGTATGTACACCTGCTGTCAGCTGCTTTGTCTTTTTTTTCGTGTCGAAGGCGGGTGAGGGCTCTGCAGCTGCAGCAGCTTCCGCAGCAGCAGCAGCAGCAGCAGCAGCAGCAGCAGCGGCGGCGAGTCAAAGACACACTTGATTTAGCCGCTGCAGCAGTGACTGTGGCTGCAGAAACTCGCGAAATAGCTGCAGCAGAAGCAGCAAACAGGCCTCAAGAAGCAGCAACAACCGAAGAAGCTGCTGCTGCTGCTGCTGCTGCTGCCACCTCCGCTCCGCCATTTGCATAGAAGAAGATGGCTGCTGCCTCTCGCGCGCGCAGCAGCAGCAGCGCCGCTCTGGCGCTGCTGCTGCTGCTGCTGCTGCAGCAGCAGCAAAAGGGAGCAGCCTTTGAGGCCCCCGCACACGAAGCCATCTCAATGACAGCTCTATCAGGTAGTGTGCGTTCACCCCACCCGTGTTCTGCTGCAGTGCAGCAGCAGCAGCAGCAGCAGTAGCAGCAGCAGCAGCAGCAATTCCAGCGGCGTGCTGCAGCAGCAGGCCCACCGGGTGTACGTACACCCGAATGCCTGTGTCTTGTCCTCATTTTTCATTTTTATTTTTCAAACTTTTCCCCTCGAGCCCCACCCCCTCTGCTGCCTTCGAGGGTTTAGGGTTTAGGGTTTAGGGTTTAGGGTTTAGGGTTTAGGGTTTGAGTGCTTCTCAGGTCTGACAATGCAAGCGAACCAAGCGCTCCGCCGGTTGCTCAACGGAAAGGACGTAGCAGATGTGTCCGGTAGGAGTTGCTGCTGCTGCTGCTGCTGCTGCTGTTGCTGCTACTGTTTCTGCCTTTAGGGTATCAGCTGCAGCTTCTGCTGCTGCTGCTGCCGTCTCCGTAATTGGTGTTGCTGCTGCTTCACCTGCTGCTGCTGCAATTGAACTACTGTTGCTGCAGCTGCGCCTGCTGCTGCTGCTGCTCTTCCCGCTGCTGCTGCTGCTGCTCTACCCGCTGCTGCTGCCGCTTCACCTGCTGCTGCTGCCCCACCCACCTGCTGCTGCTGCACCTGCTGCTGCTTCTAGCTGCTGCCGCTGCCACGTCAGCTGCTGCTGCTGCCGCGTCACCTGCTGCTGCTGCCGCTCCCCCTGCTGCTGCTGCTGCTGCTGCTGCAGGCTGGGCGCACCGCGTGACGGAGAAGTACCCGCTGACTGCGCCGCTGCACTTCCAGCGGCAGCAAACTTGTCCTTCGCCGCCGCCGACAGCAGCAAATACGGAAATCCAGCGCAGCCTCTGCAGCAGCAGCAGCGCAGCAGCAGACGGCTGCTTGCTGGAGGCCCTCACCTACTTCTTCTACAGACTCACGGCCCCGGAGAAAAACCAGGAACCCAGGGACCCAGGTCTGCTGCTGCTGCTGCTGCTGCTGCTGCTGCTGCTGCTGGGGGGGATTGTCTGCGCCGAAGGCTTGGGGCGAGCGCTGAGCAGCTGTACATACACTCCACGCTGCGGGCTGCCGGAGCCGCGGCGCTGCTGCTCTTGCTGCTGCTGCTGCTGCTGCTCTTGCTGCTGCGGCTGTTGCTGCTGCTGCTGCTACTGTTGAAGCTGCTACCTGACCCGCTGCTGCTGCTGCTGCTGCTGCTGCTGCAGCTGACCCTGTGATACGCACGGACAAGTTTGTTTTTCCCCACGGCATCGAAACGACAGACGCAGACGCAGTGAGTCAAAATGAAAATTAAAAATTAAATTAAATTAAAAAACAAAAATAAAATTGAATTTAAAATTAAATTAGATTAAGAATTGAAGTTGAGATAACTGCCGAGTTGCAGCTGCTGCTGCTGCTGCAGCACAGGTGCTGCTGCTACACACGCGCTGCTGCAGCAGCGCAAAAAAGCAGGAAGCAGCAGCAGCAGATGAGGCGTTGGCGGCTGAACATGCAGCAGCAGCAGCAGCAGCAGCAGTTGCTTTTTATTCTTTTATTTTTGCTTCTCAGGTGAAATATGTAATTAATCTCATCGGAGATATGCACGAGCCCCTCCACTGGGGCTCTTCGGAAGACGACTTCGGCAGGACCATTTTCGGTGCGGTGTACATACACCCCGCTGCATGCATGCACGCATGCATGCATGCATGCATGCATGCATGCATGCACGCGGCGCAGCAGCAAGTGCCGTTCGCGGGCCCTCACTGCTGCTGGCGCCTGCAGCCGGCGGGCGTCCGTCGCTGCTGCTGCAGAAGCAGCAGCAGCCGCAGCAGCAGCGGCCTCAGCTGCAGCAGCAGCAGCAGCAGCAGCAGCAGCGGCAGGGGGGTTGCGTGTCTGTGTCTCAGTCGAATACGAAGCAGGAGACGGCACGCGGGAAAAGCAGCGCAGCAGTTTGTACGAGTTCATCGAAGGCGCTTTCATCAAAAAGATTATGGGCGAGAGGCAGACCTTCTGGTACTCAGGTGCGCCCCAAACCCTAAACCCTAAACCCTAAACCCTAAACCCTAAGTGGGGTGGCTGGGGCGGGGCACGCAGCGCCTAGGGGCCGCCTGGAGGCAAGCAGCAAAGCTGTGCTCAGCTACTGAGAGCTCCTCGTGCTGCCGCTGTCGCTGCTGCTGTTGCTGCTGCTGCTGCTGCTGCTGCTGCTTCGCGTGGGCGCGCAGGTTGGACGCATGTGAATTCGGTGAAGTCTTTTTACGAAGAAGAGAAGACAGTATTTGCGGCGCGGAAAGAAACGTATTTTTTATCTTGGGCGCGGGAAAACCGAGCTTTGCTTTGCGCAGAAGTCGGGAGTTCAAAAGATTTATTTTTAGAATTTAAAAGTCCCGAGTGGACTTCTGTTCGCAGTTGCTGCTGCAGTGCTGCAGTTCTTGTCGCTCGGTTGTTTCCGCGTGGCAGCACAAGAGCTGCAGGCTGTTGCTGCTGCCGAGTTGCTGCTGCTGCTGCGCAGATCTACCCGCTGCTGAGTCGCATGACGAAGAAGAAGGACGAGCCAAATGTGTATGTGCTGGACAGAACTTCGGAGTTTCTCTTCTTCGAAATCATCAAAAAACGCATCCTGGTTGCTGGAGCTAGAACAGCAGTTGTGATGAATCACATTTTGCAGGTCAGCGCGCGCGGCGGGCGAGCTGCGTATACACCTGAGAAGTGCAACTTGCACAGTTCCGGAAACTCGGCCGATCCGGCCATTTCAAGAAGTCGCATCACTTTAATTAAATTAAGCATTCTTTTTGGAAGTTGTGTAGTTTAGAAATTCCGAATTTCGAGGAGTTTTCCCGCAGTTTGCGTCGCAGGTTCGCGGCCTCGACGAAGGGCTCGGCCAGCTCCGCGCGGGCAGCGGAATACAAGACGTTCGTAAGTCTTTTTCGAATTTTGTTTTTAAATCCACGTTTCTAAGCAGCAGCAGCTCCTTTTGTGCAGAAAAATATGTTCTTCTTCCCCAAGTTCGCACTGGAAAGCGGAGGATCGGGGGAGTTCAAGTTGCGGCTTGTGCGGATTCAGAAGAAACGGCGGACGCGCGGCCCCCCGCCGCGGGCGAAAGCTACGTGTATTTGCGGAACTTTTTGATAAACTTATCGATATTTATTCTTGTGATTTTGTTTTTCGTTTACATTTCGCGATTTTACCGCAGCACGCCTTCGCCGGCGCCGATGGCCGCGCGTTCAGCGAAGGCCGCAGACCAGACGGAGCTCATGCAGGCCAAAGCCAACTGACATTTTGAACTCAGCAGCAGCGCAGCTTGCTGCTGCGCTGCAGCGGCTGCTGCGCTGCAGCGGCTGCTGCGCTGCAGCGGCTGCTGCTGCCCGTTGGCTGCGAGCGCCTCCCGTGGCTGCACAGACTTCGCATGCGCAGCCGCATGCATGCGCGCGCTGCATGCGCAGCCGCGCGCCTGCATGCGCTGCACGCACTGCCGCATGCACGTGCCGCATGCGCAGACGCATGCATGCGCTGCATGCGCCCTCATGCATGCGCTGCATGCACAGACGCATGCACAGACGCATGCACACTCTGCATGCGCGACAGCAGCGCCACGGCTGCAGCAGCTGCTGCAGCAGCTTTTCTAAAGACTCTCCTGGCTGCTGCCTGCTTCTTCAGCTCGCCTTCAGACGCTGCATTTCCACGGACTCCAATCTGGTGCAGCCGCTGCTAAGCACCTACCAAACACCAGCAGCAGCAGCAGCAGCAGCAGGAACAGCAGCAGCAGCACTAGCAGCAGTGGCAGAGCAGCAGCAGTAGCAGAGCAGCAGCAGTAGCAGCAGCAGCAGTGGTAGCAGTAGCTTTCTTTGCTTCGGGGTTTTTGCCCACAGTCTGCAGTGTAGGTACACCTGAAGCCCGAAGTGTGGGGAGCTGAAACTTGAAAAAAAAAATAAATATAACAATAAAAATAAAAATAAAAGAAGTTCAAGCAGCCCAAGTGAAGTGGTCTGCGAGGGTGAAGAAGAGGCTGCGTTGCTGCTGCTGCAGGTGCTGCTGGTGGTGCGCGTGCTGCTGCTGCTGCTGCTGCAGCAAACTCTTGCCCCCCCAGTAAAACTCCACCTGCAGCCAAACTCTGTGTTCCACAAAGGCCCCCAAAGAAGCCACAAATTCAACTCTGCGAAAAGTCGCGCTGCCCGAGTGCCTCTCCACCGCCTTCTTCATGCTCTGCAGCAGCTGCAGCAGCAGCAGCAGCAGCAGCACCAGCAGCAGCAGCGGCAGCAGAGGCGGTGATGGATGGTGAGGGATAAAGGGAGACGATTTGTGGGGTGGAGGGTGGGTAGGGCTTCAACTGAAGGAAATATGTGAGGCCCTGGAAAGGGTTTAGGGTTTAGGGTTTAGGGTTTTAGCTGTTGGCTTCTTTTTAGATGACTACGCGCACAGCACTACAGGCTGCATAACGAAAGTGCATTTGCTGCTGCAGCACTGCTGCTGCTGCAGGAGTTCTGCATCAGCAGGTTCTCGCTGCAGCAACAGGTTCTCGCTGCAGCAGCAGGGCTTCCTAGCAGCAGCAACAGCGGCAGTTTGTGCCCGCAGCAGCAGAGCCTCTCCGCAGCACCACCCACCAGCACCAACAGCACCAGCACCAGCACCAGCAGCAGCAGCAGCAGCAGCAGCAGCAGCAGCAGCAGGAGCAGGAGCAGCAGCAGCAGCAGCAGCAGCAGCAGCAGCAGCAGCAGCAGCAGCAGCAGCAGCAGCAGCAGCAGCAGCAGCAGCAGCAGCAGCAGCAGCAGCAGCAGCAGCAGCAGCAGCAGCAGCAGCAGCAGCAGCAGCAGCAGCAGCAGCAGCAGCAGCAGCAGCAGCAGCAGCAGCAGCAGCAGCAGCAGCAGCAGCAGCAGCAGCAGCAGCAGCAGCAGCAGCAGCAGCAGCAGCAGCAGCAGCAGCAGCAGCAGCAGCAGCAGCAGCAGCAGCATCAGCATCAGCAGCAGCAGCAGCAGCAGCAGCAGCAGCAGCAGCAGCAGCAGCAGCAGCAGCAGCAGCAGCAGCAGCAGACCGAGAGAAGCAGGCGGCTGGCGAGGTCTTCGTCGCAAACAGCAGCACAAAGGGTCCAGGCGAGTTCGTCGGACTTCACTTTTGCTCTTTGCCGATACTCCGAAATGAATTCCCCCAAACTCATTTCGCTCACTGTGGTTTTCCCCGCGCCCTCGCCCCCCCTAAGCAGCAGCAGCAGCAGCAGCAGCAGCAGCAGCAGCAGCAGCAGCAGCAGCAGCAGCAGCAGCAGCAGCAGCAGCAGCAGCGGGGTGGCGGGGGTGGCGGAGGGGGGGCTGGCAGCAGCCGGCTCCGTGGAGCGCCACTAAACCCTAAACCCTAATTGTTCCTAGCCCCCAAACCCCAAACCCTAAACCCTAAACCCTAGAGTCCCAAATCCGCTAGCAGCCAGACCCTAAACCCTCGCAGGGCCTCGCCGCCAAACCCCAAACCCTTCCTCCAAACCCTCGCAGCGCCTATCCCCCAGCCCAACCCCAAACCCTAAACCCCAAACCCTAAACCCTTAACCCTAAACCCTAAACCCTCGGACCTGGCTGCGCCGAGCGCCGTGTGGCGCATGGGGACGGGGAAGGGGCAGCAGCAAATTGCTTCGGGGGGGATTTTGTCGAGAGTGACAGACACAGAAGATTTAATTCCATCAGCAGCAACAGGAAAAGTTTCTTTTGCTTTCCGCAGCGCAGCAGCAGCAACTTTGCTGCTGCGCAGCCGGTCCAGCGGGGACACCCAGCACGCCGCTTGGAAGAAAAAGCGCACGCAGTTGTACCCTGCAGCAGCAGCAGCAGCAGCAGCAGCAGCAACAGCGGCGGCGGCGGCGGCGGCGGGGGCGTGGGCGTGGTAGTCGCAGCAGCAGCAACAACAGCAAGCAGCAGCAGCAGCAAGCAGCAGCAGCAGCAGGCCGCAACAGAAGCAGCAGAAGAAGCATAAGCAGCAGCAGCAGCAGCAGCAGCAGAAGCCGCAGAAGCAGCAGCAGGAGAAGCAGCAAGCCACAGCATGCAGCAGCAGCAGCAGCAGCAGCAGCAGCAGGAGCGCACAGTACTGTATGTCTGAGATGGCTGGCTCGGCCTGGAAGGGCAGCGCAGCTAAAGTTCTTCTGAAGAAAATGTCTACAGCTTCTTTGCATGCAGCACAAGTGCTGCTGAGCTGCAGCAAATCCTTCGCCGGCTGCTGCTGCAGCAGCCAGTGCACCAGCAGCAAATGCACGTGCGAGCCCTCCGACTTCCGCAGCAGCACCGTCACCAGTGGACACTCCAGCCGCCGCACGCCAGCAGCTGCAGCAGCAGCAGCAGCAGCAACAGTAGGAGTAGCAGCAGCAGCAGCAGCAGGAGTAGCAGCAGCAGCAGCAATGGTAGTTGTAGCAGCAGCAGCAGGAGTAGCAGCAGGAACAGTAGCAGCAGCAGCAGTGGTAGTAGTAGTAGTATTAGCAGGAGCAGCAGTAGCAGCAGCAGCAGCAGTGGTACTAATTAATTAAATCATCAATTAGTTTAATTAATGATGTAATTAATTAATTAATTTAACTAGTTAATTAATTAATTAACATAATTAATTAATTAATTAATTAATTAATTAAAATAATAATAATTACCGAGGCATTTCTTTGCTGCTCCGATGATGAGGAATTGTGGGAAGCAGCTGAGGTGTCTGTACACCTCAGCAGCAAACATCCGCAGCTGCTGCTCTCCTGCTGCTTCCTTTTGCTTCGCAGCAGCAGCAGCAGCAGCAGTTGTTTGTGCTGCTTTTGCTGCAAACCCCACACGCCCTCTTGTCATAAAAGCAGGAACGCTGTCTCTTTTTGCTGCTGCTGCTCCTGGCCGCGCTTTTGCTGCACTCGACTTCTTTGCTGCTGCGTCTTGCTGCTGCTGCTGCTGCCGTCGCGCTGCTGCTGCTTCCAAGGCTTGCTGCTTCTCCGCAGTCAGCAGCAGCAGCGCCAAATAGTCGTTCATGGATATCAGCAGCGGCAGCAGCACATCCAAACGCTCCATGTCTGCAGCAGCAGCAGCAGCAGCAACAGCAACAGCAGCAACAGCAGCAGCAGTCAAGGCAACTGCAGCAAGGAGCTCAGCCACAGCGCCAAAGCAACAGCAGCTGCCGCCGCCACAAGCCAGCAGAACAAACCAAAATAGGCAGAAGCAAAAGCAGCAGCAGCAGCAGAAGCAGCAGCAGAAGCAAATGCAGCAGCAGCAGACCTAAGGAATCTTGAAGAAGCAGCACTGCCTTGTCCGGGTCTCTGGTTTTTTGTTTTTTTATTTTTTCCTTTAAATCATTTGGGAGGCCTGTGGGGAATTTGGAAAGAAATGAAGTTGGAGAAGCAGCAGCATCAGCACTCTGCTGCTGCTGCTGCTGTTGCTGCTGCTGCTGCTGGTCCTGCTGCTGCGCCTGCTGCTGCTCCTGCTCCTGCTTCTCCGGCTCCGCCTTCTTCTGCCCCTCCTCGTGTTTCTGCTCTTGCTGCTGCTGCGGCTGCTTCGGCTGCTGCTGCTGCTGTTGCTTCGACTGCTGCTGCTGCTGCTGTTGCTTCGGCTGCTGCGGCTGCAGCTGCTGCTTCGGCTCCTGCTGCTGCTTCGGCTGCTGCTGCTGCTGCTGCTGCTGCTGCTGCTTGAGTTTTGCAGTTTGCTGCTGCACCAAGTCTTTGCCGATTTCCTTTTCAAATTCTTCTGGATGAGTTTTCCTCCACTCCGAAAGAACAGCCGCAGCCGCGAGGCTGCACTCTGCGCCCAAACCCTAAACCCTAAACCCTAAACCCTAAACCCTAAACCCTAAACCCCAGCTCTTGTCGCGCACAAAGCTAGTACAAATACCCTAAAGTCAAAGAGCCCGCGGAAGCATCCAGGAGAAAGGGTTTTCGCAGGGGTCGCAGGAGCCCCTTGCAGCTAGGGTTTAGGGTTTAGGGTTTAGGGTTTGCGCGCCTGCATAGACCTCCGCAGCTTCTTGCCAAGTCTTCGCCTCGCACACTTTAGGCATTGCAGTCATTGCCTTTCGAGCTAAACCCTCAACAGATAAACCCTCTTCTCCTGGGGGGCCCCCTTGGCTTGTGGGGCCCCCTTGGCTTCGGGGGCCCCCGGGGACTTGGGGGCCCCCGGGGCCCCGGGGGCCCCCTTAGCTGCGGGGGTATCCTTGGGGGCCCCTGCCTTAGAGGCCTCTGCAGGGGGCCCCCCTTTAGAGGTTGGGGGCCCCTCGGGGGCCCCCGCTGCCTTTGGAGCAGCAGCAGCAGCAGCAGCAGCAGCAAGAAGCCTCTTACGCTCTTGCCCCCAACGCTCTCCTAAGTAAACCCTCAAGGAGACAAAGGCAGCCTCAGAGGCTAGCAGCAAAACACACGCAACAAACCCCAAACTCTAAACCCTAAACCCTAAACCCTAAACCCTCAGGGGGCAGCGGAAGTATCTGCAGGTACAAGTGCTGGGCAGAGAGCTCCCTGTGTGTACCCCCAAACCCTAAACCCCAAACCCCAAACCCCAACCCCCAAACCCTAAACCCTAAACCCTAAACCCTAAACCCTCGCGGACCCGGGAGCTTCTTGAGGGCCGTGGCCAGCGCCGCCTCGGGAAGGCTAGGGTTTAGGGTTTTCAACTTCGAAAGAATTTCTGCTTTTTTGCCAGCAGCAGAAATGAGAGAAGCAGCAAAATCTTCGGGGTTAGCAGCAGCAAACGCAGCCACTGCTGTTGCTGCTGCTGCTGCTTCCTCGCTCACCGGCTGCTGCTTCGCAGCACCGCCAGCGTCCCCCGCTGCTGCTGCTGCTGCTGCGGGGCCCCCGGGGGCCCCCTCCTTAGGGGGGCCTCCCTCGGGGGCCCCCTTAGTACCCAAAAGTTCAGCAAGGGTTTTCCTAGGGGCCATTTTTTTCTTTTCTGCTGCCAGCAAATCTGCCAGGGTTTTCCGGGGGGCGGGGCCCCCTGCTGCAGGCTTTGCTGCTGCTGCTGCTGCTGCTGCTGCGTCTCCTTTTGCTGCGGTCTTTGCTGCTGCTGCTGCTGGCTTCGCACCCAGCTTTGCCCCCTCCTCGGAGGCCCCCTTGGGGGCCCCCTTGGGGGCCCCCGGGGGCCCCGGCTTCGACTTAACTGCAGCAGACTCTGGGGGCCCCTTGGGGGCCCCTGCTTCCTTGGGGCCCGGGGGGCCCCCCGGGGGCCCCTTTGGCTTTATTTCAATTTTTGCTGTGGGGGCCCCCGGGGGCCCCTTTGGCTTTATTTCAACCCCCAGGGGCTTGGGGGCCCCCGGGGGCCCCTTAGGCTTCACATCTACCTTAAGACTGGGACCCTTGGGGGCCCCTGGGGGCACCGGGGGCCCCTTGGGGGCCCCTGGGGGCACCGGGGGCCCCTTGGGGGCCCCTGCTGCTGCGTCTGCTGCAACAGGCTTTGCAGCTGGTGGAGATGCTGCAGCTGCTGCTGTTTTTCCTGCTGCTGCTGCTGCTGCTTCGGGCTTTGCTGCTGCTGCTGGCGGGCCCTTGGAATCAGCAGCAGCAGCAGCAGCAGGAGGCGCTTTCCCCACAAGCTTTGCTCCTGGTGCTGCAGGCTTCGCTGCTGCTGGCTTTGCTGCTGCTGCTGCTGCCTCTGGTTTTGCTGCTCCCGCTGGTGCAGGCTTTGCTGGTGCTGCAGGTTTCGCTGCGGCTGCTGCTGGTTTTACTGCTGCTGCTGCTGCTGGCTTTGCTGCTGCTGCTGCTGCTGCTGCTGGTTTTGCTGCTGCTGCGTCCAGTGCAGCAACAGGTTTCTTGACTTGAGAGACAAATTTGGCTTTAATTTTGGGAGCAGCAAAAGGCTTCCCTTGCTGCTGCTTCTGCTGCTGCAGCAGCCGCTCCCGCAGCTCTTGCTGCTGCTTCTGTCTCTCCTTCAGTGTCAGCGGGGCTTTCGTCTTTGCTGCTGCTGCTGCAGGCTTTGCTGCTGCTGCTGCTTCAGGCTTTGCTGCTGCTTTTGCTGCTGGCATGGAAGGCGTAGCCTTCCCCCTCCGCAGCAGCGACGCCATCTTGCTTCCTCTGCCTTTGCTGCTGCTGCTGCAGTTGCTGCTGCAGTTGCTGCTGCAGTTGCTGCTGCAGTTGTTGCTGCTGCAGTTGTTGCTGCTGCTGCTGCAAGCTTTGCTATTGCTGCTGCTGCTGCCGCGGTTGTCGCTCCTGTTTTTGCTGCGGGCTTTGCCGTTGTCACTTGTGCTGCTGTTGCTGTTGCTGCTGCTGCTGCTGCTGCTGCTGCAGTTGTTGTGTGGCTTGCTTCAGTCCCCTGTTGCTGGTGGCTCGAGCTTACCGCAGCACATGCACACTTTTTAAAAGCAGCAGCAGTAGCAGCAGCAGCAGCAAATTTGAGCTGCTGCTGCTAACAGGGGAGGACTCAATGTGTCTCTCCTGAGGACGCAGCAGCAGCAGCTGCTGCTGTTGCTGCTCCTGCTCCTGCTGCAGCTTCTGCTGCTGCTTTCCTTAAGACTGCCGATTTTGCTGTGAGTCTTGCTGCAGCTTCTGTTGCTGCATTTCCATTTGCTTCTGCTGCTTCTGCTGCAGTGTGGGGGCCGCTGCCGACGCGGACCACTGTCCTCGCAGCAGCAATCTGCGCAGCAGCAGCAGCTGCTGCTGCTTCCCAGCTGCTGCTGCTGCAGCTGTTGCTGCTTCAAAATTTTATAATAAAAAAACATTAATAAATATGCGGACAAATTGCTGCTGCTGCGCTGCATTTCAGCAGCAGCAGCAGGGGGCCCTACGAGTGGTCTGTGCAGTGTAGGCAGCAGCAGCAGCTGTGGGGCCCGCCTGCCAGCAGCAGCAGCAGCAGCAGCGGCGGGCGGGGCCGCAGCGGCGCAGCAAAGCAGCAGCAGCAGCAGCCGCCGCAGCAGCTGCTGCAGCGCTGGAGGCCTTCTTTGGAAGGAGCAAATGCATTAAATTAATTTCTCTTTTGGTTTAGAAGAAAAGAAATATATTTAAGAAGAGCTGCGGGCAGGTGTGCTGCAGCTGCCTGGGGTGTATGTACACCTCTCGCTGCTGCAGAGGCGCCGCCGCGGGAATTCGCCGGTCATTTTCTTTCCTTTTTGCATCGAAGTTGAATTTTCGGAATTAAAATACACAAATACAATTAAAAGGGGCAATGGAGGGTCCCGAGGGGGGCCAGGGGGCCTCTGGCCGTGAGTTGCGGCCGCAGCAGCAGCAGCAGCAGCAGCAGCAACAGCGGCAGCAGCGGCAAGAGGGCGGCGCGCTGGTCGCGCTGCTGGTGCTGGGTGCGCTGCTGGCGGTGCCTTCGCTGCTGTCTGCGCTGAGCAGCCTGAGCAGCGAGCCCCCCCCCAGCAGCAGCAGCAGCAGCAGCAGCAGCAGCAGCAGCAGCAGCAGCAGCAGGTGGGGCTGGCTGCTGGAGGCGCAGAACCCGCTGCCGCAGGCCATCACCCCACACCAAGTCACTGTGCAGTATTGCCCCTCCTGAGGCTCAGCAGCAGCACTGCAGCAGCTAAAGAGTTTCTTGGAATACCACTTGGGGACTTTGGAGGGTTTCCGCGTGCTGCAGCAGCCCTACCGTCCCTGTTTGCTGCTGCAGCTGCTGGGGGCTGCTGTGAGCGGGGCGCGCTGGCTGCTGCTGCTGCTGCTGCTGCTGCCGCGGCAGCTGCTGCCGCTGCTGCTGCCGCGCGAGCGCGCCGCCGCAGCAGCAGCAGCAGCGGAGGCCAACCGCCTGCTGCTCGTTGCTGCTGTTTTTGTTGCTGCTGCTGTCTGCAGCAGCTTTCTGCTGCAGACAGGAGCTTTTGAAATTTATTACGAAAGAGATCTCATTTGGAGTGCACTGGACAGACACCGCAGGGGCCTCTCTCCCCTTCCTGCTGCACCGGAGCTTCTTGCTGCTCTCGAGCTCGCGGGGGCCCCCCTGGGGGCCCCCTCCCCATTCTAGCTGACTCCTGCACCTTTTCAGGGGCCCCGGGGGGCCCCTGGGGGCCCCTGGGGGCCCCCCCCCCATTCTAGCTGACTCCTGCACCTTTTTAGGGGCCCCGGGGGGCCCCTGGGGGCCCCCGGGGGCCCCTAGGGGGCCCTTCGGGGGCCCCGGGGGCTCTTTTGGGGGCCTCCGGGGGCCCCCGGGGGGCCCCCCGGGGCTCTTTTGGGGGCCCCTGGGGGGCCCCCAGGGGGCCCCCACAAGGCAGCAAGAGGCAGGCGTGGGGCCCCCAGCAGCTGCGCTGTTGGGGCGGGCTTGAGAGAGCTGCTGCTGCAGCAGCAGCAGCAGCAACAAGGCTGCAGCAGCAGCAGCACGAGTGAGGGGGGCCCCCTAAACCCTCTGAGGGCGGGGGCCCCTGGATGGTTGCTGCGCTGCTGCGAGCTTTGCAACATTGACATTTTATTTAATTAAATTTATTTATTTTATTGTTTATTTATTTATTTATTTTTCATTCTATTTATTTATTTCTTCATATCTTTATTTTGTCCATTTTGCTGCTCGCTGCGGTCGGCACAGGCTGCTGCTGCAGCAATTCTGCTGCTGCGGCACTTCTGCTGCTGCAGCACTTCTGCTGCTGCAGCACATCTGCAGCAGCAGCAGCAGCAGATTTAGAGCGTAATAGGGAGGCAAGCAAAAAGTAGGAGGGGAAACAGCGCGAGGTGTACGTACACCTCAGCTGCAAAGTTTGAACGCCGCGGCGTGCTGCTGCTGCTGCTGCTGCTGCTGCTGCTTCAACTTTCTTAATTTGCTGCTGCTGCTTCCCTGGCGTGTTTGAACAGGTCTTTGCTTCTTCACTTCGCGCAGCAAGTTGCCAATTAAAAATATTTATATTTACGGCAGCTAGCTGCTAGCTAGCTGCTAGCTATCTCATCTGCTGCAGCAGCACACTACTGCAGCAGCACGTCTGCTGCAGCAGCACACCGACTCCAGCAGCAGCAGCAGCTGCTGGCTAGCTGCTAGCTAGCTGGCGACGGCGGGCTGTACAGACACCGCGGGGTGTATGTACACCTCAGCGCCAAACCCATCTGCTGCTGTCCTTGGCTAGCTGCTGCTGCATATGGTTAGCTGCTGCTAGCCGTGGCTAGCTGCTGCTATATATGGCTAGCTGCTGCTAGATATGGCTAGCTGTAGCTAGATATAGCTAGCTGCAGCTAGATATGGCTAGCTGCTGTCAGATATGGCTAGCTGCTGCTAGATATGGCTAGCTGCTGCTAGGCACTTCTAGCTGCTGCTATCGACTGCTAGCTGCTGCTGTCTGTGGCTAGCTGCTGCTAGGCGTGGCTAGCTGCTGCTAGCCGCTGCTAGCTGCTGCTATGTACGGCTAAATGCTGCTAACTCTGGCTAGCTGCTGCTAGCTGTGGCTTGCTGCTGCTCGCCGCTGCTGGCTGCTGCTAAGTCAGGCTAGCTGCTGCTAGATGTGGCTTGCTGCTGCTAGCCGTAACCAGCTGCTGCTAGCCGCAACTAGCTGCTGCTAACTCTCGCTTGCTGCTGCTGGTCGTGGCGTGCTGCTGCTAGCTGTGGTTTGCTGCTGCTAGTGGTGGCTTGCTGCTGCCAGCTGTGGTTTGCTGCTGCTTGCCGTGGCTTGCTGCTGCTACCTGAGGTTCGCTGCACTTGGCCGTAGCTAGCTGCTGCTGGCTGTGTCTTGCCCTGGCTAGCTGCAGCTGCTGCAGCTGCTGAGCAGCTGCAGCTGCTGAGCAGCTGCAGCTGCTGCAGCTGCTGCAGCTAGCCATGGCTAGGTGCGGAGGCCTCGGCCTTTGTGCTGCTAGCCATAGCTAGGGGGCCCTTTAGTGCAGCAGCAAGAAGTCGCTGCTGCCTTGGAGAGGTGTTTGCTGCTGTTGCCTCAAGCTGGGGAGAGGCGGGACTGCAGCAGCAGCAGCAGCAGCAGCAGCAGCAGCAAGCTGCCGTGTCTGGTAGAGTGGTGCTGCATCGCAGCAGCTCGCCTCCAGCTGCTTCTAGAAAAATAGAAAAAGGCAAAATAACTTTAATTAACAAGTAATGGAGCTCTTTTGCTGCTGCGTAGGAGGGGGGGCTGGAGGTGTACAGACAGCTGGGGCGTTTGTGGCGGGCGCCAGCGCTCTGGGGTGTACAGACACCCGAAGTGGGGGCGCGAGGACTTTTAAATGCAGAACGTGCTCGCGGAAGCTGCAATTGAAGAGGAAAAAGAAGAAATAAAAATGTTCTGAATTGAAAAGTCTGCAGAGGAGACTTTGGAGCGCTTGCCAGCGCCGACTTGGGGTGTCTGTACACCCTAACCAAACCACCCACGTCCGCCGGCCGTTCGCCGCGGAATTTCTCCGTTTTTTTTCCTGCTGCTGAGGGCGAGTTGGGTCGACTCAATTGGCATTTAAATCATAATTAAAAGACTTTCGAAGCTGCGAAAAAGGGGAAAAAAAGCCCCGACGGAGAGCCACAATCGGCGCGTCGCCGGGCACGAGGCTCGGCAGCCACGGGGGGCTCGTTCTGAGGGGCCCTGCGGCTCTCCCGCGGTGCAATTTGCTGCAGTAGATGGAATTTAAAACATAAAACATTTTATTAAAACATTTAATTTCTTATTTCCTTCAAAAAACCCTTTCTTCTCCTGCATCCGGGCGCGCGCGCTCCCCCGCTGGCTGTGGCGGAGCCCACTGAGACAAACTCGCCTTTCCCCTTTGCTGCTATTTCCTTCATTTGCTGCTTCTCTTTCATTTCCCCTCTGTCGCATTTGTGCTTTTGCGGCTCAGCAGCAGCGCCGCCCTTTGCTGCAGCAGCAGCAGCAGCAGCAGCGAGCCGCTGCAGCAGCGGACTGCTTCCCTTCCGGCTGCAGTCAACTCCGCGGCGACGCGCAGCAGCGGCTGCCCCAGACGCAGCCAGCAAACCCTCCCCGAGAAGCCCCAGTCCCGAGAGCAGCAGCAGCAGCAGCAGCAGCAGCAGCAACAGCTTGGCCCTTTGGCGGAGCTGCTGCGCGTTGCACTGCGCCTCCCCTGCGGCGGGGCCGTTTCGTCGCGCGCTGTAATGTGGGGTCCTTCTGCCTCCAGCAACAGCAACAGCAACAGCAGCAGCAGCAGCAGCAGCAGCAGCAGCGCAGCAGCAGCAGCAGTTCGAAAATGCTGGAGCGGTTGATGAAGTACTGGGGGCTGCCGCTGTGGATGGTGCGGGCGGGGGCGGATCCGCACTTGCGGCGGCGGTACTTATCTGTGGGTTGCAGCAGCAGCAGCAGCAGCAGCAGCAGCAGCAGCAGCAGGAGGCGGCGGCGAGGTGTATGTACGCTGCGGCTGCCGCGGGGGGTGCTGGGAGTGCGCGTGTGTCTGGACTTTTTGTTTTACTGGGAAGCAGCAGCAGTTGCTGCTGCTGCTGCGATGTGTGGGGCGCACTTGGGGGTGCTGCTGTACTCTGTGCTGCAGGAGGAGGGCCCGCTGTGGGGCCTGGCGTACTTCCCGCTGCTGCTGCTGCTGCTGGGGGCCTCGGCGGTGCGGCTGTGCTGCTGCTGCTGCGTGCTGCAGCGGGTGCGGGACCTGCGGCTGGTGTGGTGGTCCAGACCAGTGGACCAGGAGCTGGCGAGTTTGCTGCGGAGTTGCTGCTGGCAGCTGGCGCGGCTGGCGTGGTGCTGCTGCTGCAGCGTGATGTTTGCTGCGCTGCACGCCATGTACACGGACGGCAGCTGCAGCGCGGCCGCACGCAGCAGCAGCAGCAGCAGCAGCAGCAGCAGCAGCGCGCCGCTGCTGTGCCGGTACATGGCGGCGCTGGTGCTGGGCTTCCTGTCGCTGCTGGGCCCGAGCGTGCTGCTGCTGCTGCTGTCGGCCGCGGGCTTCCTGCTGGCGCTGCTGCTGCCGGAGCAGCAGCTGCAGCGGCTCTTCCGCAACGAGCCCCTCGCCAGCTGCGCGCTCCCGCTGCAGCTGCTGCAGCGCCTGCGGCCCGTGCCCTGGGCCCAGCTGCGGTGTACGTACACCCCAGCGCCCCCCGCTGCATGCGCCATTTGCCTTTCGGACTTTCTTCCCCAAGACCTTCTCCGCGCGCTGCCCTGCGCCCACTTCTTCCACTCCGCATGCATCGCCCGCTGGCTCAACACCCGCGCCTCCTGCCCCCTCCGCTGCCCCCTCGTATTCTTCCCCCCGGGGGCCCCCGGGGGCCCCCCGGGGGCCCCCCGGG